>NC_061116.1:87821917-87866204 GCF_002878395.1 Capsicum annuum | reverse complement strand
AATGAATGGTAAAACATGCCAATCTGGATATCATGAGCCATTACACTTAATCAAAATATCAATATTCTTTTCTTATTCTCTCATCAAGCAATCTTAGTGAAATCTGGAATATTGAATACATCATAAATCTGTATTTCAAATCTCTTTTAAATCAGTAAAATCAATCTAAGAATGAGAGACGACTCTTTGAGATGTTCTTCTAACCGACATGTACACCATGTGAGCACCCATGACATCCCACAACATCCCCCGTAAGGTTAAGGCTGTCCTACCATTGCCATCTGTGTAGAACAATCTTATCTAAGTGATCAATATATTAATTTTCCACATGTAGTGGAAGTCAAATATCTCAACCTACAGTGGTATGTAGTTCTGGGGTATGAAACCGTAGTAACATACCCAACTCGGTGCTAAATATTACTCCCAATACTATGCTCAAAAATCTCAAGAAAAATCCACTTTAAGGATAATCTCATATTTCTTAAGTTAAATAAATGATAAAATCCGTAACTCGTTTCATAAAGTGGATTTTAACTCAGTTGTGACCAAAAGGTCAAATCTTTCTATACTTCATCAAAAATAGTTTAAATATGGGTGCATGTAGCACATAAATTCTCAAAACAACAATCTCAATGTGGGTTAATGACCCTCATAGCGCTACTTAATCAAAACATTTCAACATTTATGCTTTATATCACAAGCATGCGGAAATCTGAAAAATTTCAGCCTTTAATCATAACAATAATCTCAAACTCATGTAGTTTATTTTCTAAACATTCAAAATAATCATAGTATCTTGAACAACAACATAGGATAAGATTTATCATTTCAAATTCATGATAAAACAAGTAAAAATCATGTATCTTTGTAAAATAATGCAAACTTTGGTCACAAGAACGAAAGTTTGTTCTTGTTCATAACCCCACATACCTTTATGGTAACGGATTCGTTGAAAGATTGGACCCTCAAGATTGATTGAAAGAATCCTTGTAGAGAACTTTGAATTCGGATTTAACTTCTTGATTCTTTAGAGGTAAACTTAGATTTTTCTTTTGGGAAGAGGGGAAGGGTTTTGGATCGTAACTTGACTGATTTATGGCTTAGGTATTGTAAATAATATATTTAAATATCCCTAATAACGATTTGGAGAGATTAGTGATGGTTTAGGGGTGTGAAATGACTTGAACACCCTAGATATAAGTCAAAACGAAGTGTTTTTGGCACTTGGAATTGACTTAGGCGGAGCCCAATTAATCGCACAAGTATGGTTGGGCAGCGCCTAACCAATCGCATACCATTATTGTCTCTCACAAAAATGGGCATAATTTTTCGCTC
This sequence comes from Capsicum annuum, assembly GCF_002878395.1. Lineage (NCBI taxonomy): Eukaryota > Viridiplantae > Streptophyta > Magnoliopsida > Solanales > Solanaceae > Capsicum > Capsicum annuum. Next base: position 87,864,869 of record NC_061116.1, on the reverse strand, counting down.
GGGAATTGGAATAAGGCAAAATTGGTATCATTGGAAGGTTAATTTCATTCTCTAAAATTTGGTGGGTCTAAATATTCCAAAATACCACGTATACATCAAGTTATGCTCAGTTAAATAAGACCCTTGCAAAATGAAACACTAAAACTGGATGGATTCCAAAGCTCTTAGCTTGCATTACCTTAAGTGACTCCTATGAACATCCTTAACACATCATAAGCTCTCTTCTCACTAGGATACTCATTGTATGTCATGTACTCAAATATGAAATACAAGATAAGAGTTTTCACATGTAGGAAGAACGGTTCCTTTTCTAGTTTAGAAGTATACTAGGTATTACAATATCTCCCCCTTAGAATCATTCGTCCTCGAATGATGTGTACAAACTTATTGAAACATTAAGGTATGGAATAATGTGCCTTCGAACAAAGAATATAGCTAAGATGAAACTTTAGAAATTCTATCATGAAGTTGAATTCTAGGCTAACTTGACTTACTGACCTTCAGAAATTGATTCATGCAAGGAGTTCATAACTCACTTTAGATTACCATCATACAATCATTAATATAGAACAATGAACTGAGAAATTATTCAGGCACGAATCATGAGACAATGAGACTAAGATTGTACAAGGGGTGCTACACAATCTGAGTTGGTATACTTGGAAAACCGAGGTTATGCTCTAAGCACTTACAAACTGAGTCATCACTAAATAGATGAATCTTAAACATGATTCTTGGACTAAATTGGATTTTCAACTAGCATGGACGTGAATGCATTAACTCAAAAATAGGAAACATAGAAAACTATGGGAACTTATTGTCTGATTACTAAACTAAATTGCTGGCAATACGGACAGAATCATACTGAAAGCTTATAATCACCTCAAATATTTCTTCAACATTCTTAGATAGAAGCTGTAATATCATTAGGGAAAAAGAATCTTGGGTATGATCTGAGTGAGATATCTGAAGAAGGAGTTCCTAGTATAGCTATAACTTTATATCATGGAACAGAGGCTTCTTAAATAAAAACTAGTTTAAAATTGCTAGGCCTTAGACTATGCAACTGCGAATTTTTCAAGTTTAGAAACACTTCTCAAATACTCTTTTCAACTATAATTTCTCCCCTGTAATACCATACTCACACGGGTCCATATAACCTCATATACTAATGTCCGATCTAAACTAAATTGTGTCACCATGTTCAAGCCTAACTTGAATCACAACTTACTGCACATAACATTATAACACTAGTATAAACAGTGAATTCAATACCCCAAGCAATTTCACAACTTTTCCTCTCTAAGATGATTCTTATTATCACTTCAACGAATAACTCTAAACTCTTACTATGGATTCACTAGTGCATGTTACATTCCTCCACTTACATCCCAACATGACATCCAAGCCTATCATTATAACAAAATATGCACTTTAAGGTAAACACTCATAAAGGCTTACTCCTCCTTTTCTATAAACCTCTATCAAAAACAATATTCTTGCACCATTCTTAAGAATATACACACAAATTTTCAACTAACCATGACATTTATCAAAAACATGGCCTCAATCTTACTTCACACTTTAGCTATATCTAAAACAGGCATACAATGATCTTTTCTCAATATTAAATATTTACTCTCTCTCATTTAAACAACTGTTCATCATCACTATCTTAATGGAGGAAGAGGTCATAGAAGGGCTAACATGTAAGGACCTGAAGCATGAAAGAACACTATACATAACTCTGACACTTAACTAAAGCCTGAAGAATAGAATTTCAAAGACATAGATCCATTAAAAAGATCTAAACTGAGGGCATATATGTTATAAACTGGATTTCACTAGGATTATTAGTTTCTAAGAACTGATCATACTCTGAAACATGAGTTTATACTTAGTATAAACTATTCAACATAAGACTTGATTTCATAGATTTATGAGGGATAACTCAAATCACAAAGGAAAGTTGTTACTTGTTTGCGAAAAGCTAAGAATGGTCTTGAGTACACATGAAGTGTATAAGCATTGGCCTTTGGCATAGATCTATCACTCATGACATAAATCTGATGCGATAATGATTGAGATCCAAGGAATAATGTAGAGGAAGAAGGGATCACTATCTCATCGTTACTCTTGTTAACATACAACACAATCTAACTCTCAAAACTTGATTTGGTTCTTCACTCTTCTATCTCCCCTTTAGATCAAAGGTCATATTCTAAGTCTAAGTAACTTTTTACTAACTCTAATCTAAACTGTAATACTTTTACTCTAGAGTCTAGGGCATAATAATACTCATAATCAGTAACGTACCCTGAAAAACTACACCTGAAAGTGTAAAACCCATTGCTAATACTTTAATCTAAGATACAACTCTATCTTTCTACGTCTCCAATAGTCATTATCTAATAACTTGAATACTTACTAACTTAGAATCTTCTGGAGTATCACCATACTATGAGTTCACACCAACGAGTTTTTCAACTCTACTTTCTATTAGCTCAATCTTCAAAAAAAACTCAACTTATATTCCAACATTTAACATGACTATATTTAACCCTTAATGAACCATACTACTTTCGACATAGCCTACCAATATCGCATCTCCAAACTTATATCTCTAGGCCATGAGAGTCAAGACCATAACAAAAGGCTCAACACTATCAATCAAAACTCCTTAACATGGCTATTTAGAATTCCATATACTATCTAACTAGTCTTTCTCCACCTAGAAACTCAACGGAACTACTAACCACAAACAGCATGCCATAATCCTCAGAAATAATGCAGCCCCATATTACCTTGGGCATACTTCTACATCATTCATACATATCATACTTAATCTTAAATCAGTAAACTTATATTCTTGCATTCACTATTTAGAGTCTATTGGTTCACCTCCATATAACTAGTATCAACAACTGAACCATCAACTATTCAAACTTAATGTCTAGAGCTAAACAAGATTTACAACCCAATCTACCACATAATTTTCACTTCAAAACTATAGAACATAGCATTAAGAAAAACTAGTACACAATGACAATCGATAATAATCATATGGCCTATCTTATTCATAATCTATTAACACATCCTCCTTCTTCATGTCATTACTATTTACCCATCTTCACACCTAAATTACTTTCATAGCTCTATAAATTTCAACTAAACTTCCTCTTACAATCTTAGGAAAGGCTAAATTAACAGTACTCAACCACCAAGTACTTCCATCAAAACCTATACTTTTCTAACACAACAAATACCATCAATAACTCTTTTCACACTTCAAGCAAACAAAAATTCAACTTAACTAATAACTCTGTCTCTATCTTCCACTAAACTAATACACAAGGACAAATTACTTCATTACTAACTCAATCATGTGCAAAAAAATTTGGCCATATATATACTTAATAAATTGCTCTGCCTACCACTTTCGTCACTACACTTCTAAACCCACACTCTTAACTTTAAGATTGTTCAACTGATTATGAATCATAACACTCTAGGTATCAATATCATTATGAATGCTGCCTCTATTCAGTAAGCTATATTCACACTATCTCCTCTAATGAGAACTGTCTATACATAAAGAGGTCAATGGGCAATCTGAACACATATCTAACTTTGTCTCAATTGAACAAATCATAAGGATAAGGACATAACTTTCATGTTAAGGGACTTATGACACACTAGAGAGCTCTTCCTCTAACGACCTTTATGTGACTTCTTGAAACTTTAGGTAGCGAATATGAGAGCGTTATCTAGAAATGAAATTGGAACTTGATGATCATGTTACTTCAATAATAATACATAGATAGAGAATTATTTATAACCTTATGGATTCTATGGAGGAATCTGAAAGAACATCTAACTTGGTCTTAGTGCACGATTTTTAAGAACACGAATAAATCCCTTCAATATTCGGGACATAGAAGCACTAATGGGATACTTTCTTGACTTCTTATAATCCCATAACCATCTATGGAGATTTAAGCTTGACTATTTCTTACATCTTGAAAATAAGGCAGATATGGCTCGAATAGTGTAAGATGAAAATTTGCATAAGTTAAAACTCTTTGTCCATTAGGAGAATATGATTGATGCTTATATAACTTGATTCGATTGCATGTCTAGATTGATGGATGCTTGATTTTCTAACCCTTAATTTCTTCAATGTTTTAGTTGACATAATAGAATTCAACGTCTGTGTGTATATATATCTTCTTTGTTTTCAGTCACCATTCTTTAGGGTCAAAGTTTTTGTTCATAAAAGAATTAGTTTGATCAAAATCAAAGATTTGGGATTACTACTATATTGTTTATTGTAGTTTATAGGTCGTAGATGAATGTTGGTTGCCTTTGAAGAATTTCTTATGTACAATTTAAATTAAATGGTATTGTTTTGATATTTTTATTATCTTATGGTTTTAGTTTACTTTACATACTGTAGATGAATATCGGTCGACTATGAGAAATTTTTTTAGGTAAATATTACGTTTAGTTGTATCAACTTAATATCTCTATCAATTTATTATTTTATGGTGGGTTGCAGTTCATATATAAATGTCGATTGGCTTTGACAAATTTTGTGTGTAAAATTAAAGTTCAATTGTATTGTCTTTATATCTCTTTTATCATATGTTATTCTTGTAATTTATAGAAGGTAGATAATTGTTGGTCCATTTGGAGGAATTTTTATGGGTAAAGCATAGGTTTAATTGTATTGTTTTGATATCTCTACTTTGAGAATTTTTTCAATGTAAATGTTAGGTTTAGTTATATTATTTTGATTTCTCTATTATCATATTATTTTGTTATAGTTTACAGGCAGCAGATGAGTGTCAGATGATTTTAAGGAAATTTTTGTGTATAAATATTAGATTTAATTATATTGTTTTGATGTCTCTATCATTGTATTGTTTTGTTGTAGTTTACAGAAAGTAGATGAATATCGATCAACTTTTAAATGTATTTTTGATAAAGGTTAGGTTTAATAAATAAATTCTCCATCTTTACATACTTAAAATATATTAAATTTAATTATTGTATTCATCATTATTATTTAAACAAATGTAATATATTTAGTGTAATGTTTGAACTAATTAAAGTGAGGTACACATGCAAGGTACATACACATAAACTAGCAATTAATTAATAGTCTAAATAATTCTATTGACCTAGATCCTAACCATATTCTTCATAGGATTGACCCCAATCTAGTTGGGCTCTATAATTTTTCATGAGGGTGGAAGGAATGGACAAGATAGTTTGTGAGCTAAAAGGATAATTTCACAACTTAATAAAACCTAGGTGTCCCACTCCAACTCCATTAAACAATTGGAGACCAAAATTAGGCAAATTTCCACACAAATAAATTCTAGGCCAAAGGGTGGTCTTCCTAGTGACATTATTATAAACTTGAACAATGAAGCTCAAATTTTTGCAATAGTCACTATGAGTGGGAAGACTCTTGGTGATTACTTGAAATAATATTTGGGAGAAAATATGCCAAAGGTTAAGTTAAAAAAAGTTCCACCTTAATCTCTAGAAGAAGAAAAAGATGAAAGTGATCTGGTGGAAGTTGAAGAGGAGGTGAAGTAAAATGAGAAACGACAAAGTGATGTGATGCCTACAATACAAGTACCTCCCCTGTTTCTTCAAAGGATTCAAATAAAAGAGGAGGGTGATAAATCAAGAAATGTTTGGCCAATCTTAGGAACCTTTCTACCAATATCCTAATACATGAAGCAATCCAAGAGATCCCGGGATATTTAAGCTCATGAAGAAGTTGATGTCAAAGAAGAAGCTCATCTAAGGTTACACAATCAAAGTTACCCATGGTTGTAGTGCTATCATAAGTAGAAAAATTATTAAAAATAAGTAAGAGCCTAGAGAAAAGTGTTGGTTGGCTAAATAGAGTGTATTGGATGAGATTAAGTAAGGTAAAGTGTGAAATTTTTACATGCTGAACTGAACAGGGGAAAATTTGACCAAATGTGAAATAAGCTTATCATGGGAAAACAGGGCAGTAGAAATCCCCTAGTTAGCGCAATCACGGGACATTGGCCACAATCATGGTCACCCATATATCCACGGTCATAAAACCCTAACTGTGATCGCGGTCACATAAGTCTTATAACTATCCAAACTCTCACTTGCTCTCAACACTCCCTTCTCAACTTTTCTCTCTAATTGGACATAGTTCTAGTCATATTGTGACCATTCCAACAGTATCCTCATTTCACTCTTGTATCAATTATCCAACAGGTGCCTCTAATATATTCCTTGACTGTGGAAAATAGGCCATGAATGCATGTTATAGGGAAGGACTGAAATTATGTTTTTTATGCTTAAATTCTTTATAAATTTTACTTGTCTGGTCTTTAACTACAAGAATATAGTGTGTACATGAGTGGAGGATGTCTTGACAACCAAAATTGTGTGTGAAATTAAGAAAAATAAATAGTGAACACCAAGTGCTTGATAGGTTGACTGAATGAGTATTCAATAAAGGTTTTTGTCTTCTAGGTCCATAATCGAGTACCTAGTGGACTTTTTCAACACTTTTAGGGTAAATCCTTGTCGTATAACAATACCAAAACAAATTTAAAATAACTGCCTGACATATTGTAGTTTGAAAGCCTCTATACTGTCTGGATAAGGAGTTGATGGGACATGTCCCCAACTAACTCTATCTACTAAAATAATCTAGAAACTAAAATTGTAATGTAATCATTATGTCCTCAAAAGATGAGGACTCACTTCTAACTCTGACTGCTGAGTCTAGAATCAACTATTGATCTAGAGCTCGTGCCTCTAAACCTATGGTATAAGGCACCATAGAGAGAATATGTTAGTATTTTGAATGTACTGGTACGCAAGTGAGGTAGGATAAATGCATAGGGTTCATATGCATGAACAAATATAAATGACTGACGAACATGAATGTGAGAATACACGCATGACTACGTAACTATAACTAAGATTATGTTGGGACTTAATACTATATTACTGAATATTGCAAGACTAATACTATGTTACTGATACGTGGATAATTATGTCTAAAAGTTCTTTTTATGAAGAACATGTCTAGTTGACTGTATCAGAAAGTCTTGAAGATGAAGACTGATTACATATGTTTTGATAACTGATAACATAAGTAACTGTGTTTGACAGTCCTGAATCTAATGGAACTAGCTGAGTTCTGTACTATATTTGAATAAATAAATCTGATATCAGTCCTATCTAGTGGGGATCTCAGAGTATACTGATAATAAAGAAGATTTGACTTAGTTTAGGATCAGTCCTACCTAGCGGGTGATCTCTGAATTTGATTATCTTGCTACTAAATAACCATAGTTGAGATCAGTCCTATCTAATGGAAGATCTCATAGTCTATTAATAATGACAAGGATTGACTGTATCTAAAAGTTCTACATTTGTATTACTGAGCTAAATTGACTGTATCTAACAGTCTCCATTTCAGTAACTAAAACTACAGGATGTATAAATCTAACTGACATGCCTCATAAAAAGCTAACTGGGGTCAAATTTCTAACCCCAGCTGGAAGGGTGTCAGTACCGTTCCACTAGTAAAGACAACTGTTGTGAAGTCAATCCTAATCTAGCTGGTGCCCCCTAGGATCAGTCCTATATATTTAAATGTGCTAACGGGTGATCCCTGAGTATGTCAGTCCTATATATCGGGTGACATCTCATACCTACGCTGGCTATGTAGTTCTGGAACTTAGGGATTGGTTTTAGGGATCTCCGCCCTGTCTAGAGGGTAAGTCTCCATCCCTAGGATCGCTGAGTGCTGAATCTTACTCCCATCTGCAAGACACTGAACTGAACTGATTGGCTGAACTAAACTGAGCTGATTAACTGAACTGAACTGATACTAGTGGTACTTTCTAGCAAAGCTAAACTAAATTTACTAAGTTTCGTTGACTGACAAAATGTACTAGGTTCTGAGGACTGTTTGGGAATACTGAAGTTACTAAGATTGACTGGTAATACTGAGGTTGCTGAGATTACTGAGCTACTGAAATAACTGAGATTTCTAAGATTTTCTGAGTCACATGACTGACTGAGTTCTATGGATCATAGCTTGACTGAGGAAATAGTGAAAAAATGACATGGCTCTAGGCACATAGCTAAATGTTCGGGTACAAGTACCCCTAGGACTCGATAAGAAGAAACTGACATAGAATGGCTTACATAAACATATAACCAACAGCACAATTCATAATTCTTATATTGAAGCACTTCATCAAACATGTCATATGCATAAGCTTGTACATACATGGGTATTTTACGATATCATACTAGCTAGGCATTGTTCCTTCATCTAGGCATTTAATCATATACATAATCGACATAGAATATGTAAACCACATTATACAACAATTAAACATCATGATTCATCTCTAATTTCATCATCCAAGGGTTATAACCCTAGGTTTAAATGAACCTACATCATTACTAATCGATAACATATGAATTTATCAACAAACATAGATTAGAATGTATTTAGTCATTATCAACATGAACTAGAGCAATCCAATCATTAAATTCATAAAGAAAATCCATAACTTAAATTTAGAAAAGAGATTCTTTGACTTCATGGATGAAAGAAGTCCGTGAATGAACACTATGCATACCTTAGCTTGTGATTCTATGAAGATTGTCGAAGAGATTCTTGAAATTTGATGGTGAATTCCCTTGGAATTGAACCTTCTAGGAAATCCCTAGGGCTTGTTCATGAGAGTTTTTAGAGTAATTGAGTAGAAGATGCTGAATTATGGCCGAATCTTATGTTATGAGGCTTATATAGGATGATAAATTAACCCTTTTAACCCTAGGACACGTCTTTAATTTATGATAAAATTTTTGGACATTCATCCTTGGAACGACGTGCCACTATCTCGCCAAGTCATTGGAAAGTGACAAATGGGAAATTTCATGGTGGGGCGACATGGAGCTATCACGTTGCCACCTTGTCTATTGCCTGGAATTTTGGCGTGATGCACCACTATCGCAGAGCAACACTAGAAATTGACAATTTCCATTTGAGCTATCTCTGTGACGCGCTAAAGGCTCAGGTGGTACATTGTCTCACAAAAAAGGCTCTAACTCTTCACCCGGGTGTCGGATTTGGGTAAATTTGGTATCGATGGAAAATTTACTCGATTCCCCACATAAATATATTGAAAATACCACGTGTACAAAAGTAGATTCATATTTCAAAGAAAGCTTCTAACATTCTTGGGGAAACTTTTCAAGCTAGGAAAAGTACAAGGTATTACGTAGCCACGATTGCGAAAAATTTGGTGTGATCATGGCCACGCGGGATAAGCCAAGTAGAAGTTTTGTAATTTTCAATAGCCAAACCCCAAATTATTTTTAAGCCTAAAACACTTTCCAATTTGGGAATTCTACCTACTTGAAATATTTTGAATTTGATGTTGAAACCCTAAATTGGGAAAGAATTGTAATTTGATTTGGAGTCTTGGATTTTGGAATTTATAACGAATGGATGCTTTGAACAATCCTTAAGGTATATGTTTCTTTATTTTCTTCATGAGTAGACAAATATTTTAATCTTGGGATTATGTTGAACTAATGTTCATTGGCGTTTGGGTAATGATGTGTTTGTATTATACTTAGTTGTTGATTATGGATTTAATTATTGTTTATTTTAAATAGTTGGGATTTGTATGTAAAAATCCCAAATAACCAAAATGGGTTTATTGGATGAAAACCCCAAGAACTCCAAATCTCTCATCATTCTTGAAAGAGGAATGTAGGTGAACTTTTGGAAACCCACAGTTTCCTTGAAAGAGTGCTTAGGGGTCAAAGGAAATAGTGAAAAATTATGAATATATCTAACTTTATTTTGCCATCTTAGAGTGTTAGGGTAATGGAGAGGAGTTTATGTCATAGGTATATTCCTAGAAATAGGAATGCCTAATTGAGGTTTTGGGATGTTATTGTAGATGCACTCATTAGGTAATCGAAAGAGTCAAGGAGTGACATTCGTGGGGCCTTGTTGACAAACTATCCTAGAGGATTCTAACCTAGACTGTCATGTCATCAACAATTAGGACTTATACCCAACTATTATGATCCTATGCACACATTGCCTTTAGGTAGAAATAATTCTAAGATCATTCCAAATTTTAATTCTAAGATATTAAATGTTATCATAGTGTGTTGCTTGGCTATATATTGATAAGATCCTATTCCAAATCAACCCCCCCACCCTCCCAATTTACATTATTTGCTTTATATTGTGTACACTTCGAGTATCTTTTTAGTAATTTTGACACTCATAAGACTTAAAATATAAATCTCGCTCCTCGTGGATTCAACTTCAACGAAAGTTGAGCTGTTGACTGCAAAATTCTCTACCACTTTATATGGTATAGGTAAGTGTTATCAGTACCATTAAGTGACCCAGTGTATGAAAATCCTCTAACACAAAAGTTCACAATGTTAGGACTTATGGTGACCTCTCTTCTCCATCGTAATTGCTCATGGATGAAGGGGTTCCTAGAGGATTCAAGGGTACCCTTATACACTGAACTGGTCCCGATCTAGTATTTCCAATAACCATCATCATCATAAATATGCCCTGTCCAGTACAAGAGATATATATGAGAAAAAGGTTTAGAATAATGGCTAAAAGAGTGTAAGTCCGTAAATCCATTGGTTGGGTTAAACTATGGGACTAAATCAACATAAAAGTATAGAAAATGTCAAAATCTCTCTCGATTGAAGTAAATAGCAGTAGTTAGACCTTGGACTAGAATCTATCTCTTTCAAAACATTAAAACATAATATTTAGTATCAAAGGCTCATAAATTATTCATTAAGATGGTACGGTTCCCCTTATAAAGAGTTACATTCTAAATAAAAAATGTAGGAATAAATCCTTTCATAGGAAAATAATAGTAAATATCATATTGATAGTTTGAATAGTACCATTTGCAGTTTTATTGAGCATGAAAGAACAAAATTTATTCATTCCGTCACCAGTATTAAAAAAATCTGATTATAAGCATAAAAATATCATTAATATGACTGTGTAATATGAAAAGAAAGCACCATAGCGCAAATGCGTCAGTACAACTGGAGTACTGAGTATACAAGGAAGGTAGGCTGAACATAAAGGGTTTCATGCATGAACAACACTGACTGACTAATACGAATGTGGGAGTGCTAACACACATATATAGACACTGGGATCGTGAATACGTGATAGCATGGCCTATAAGCTAATACATGGTTTACTGATAACTGTCATGACTGATACTGAAATTGATAACATGAACAACTATATCTGACAGTTCAATATATACTGAAATCTGAAGAACGCCCTGAATACTTTTATTGAGACTGATACTGAAACTGTGGGAAGTAGTGTTTAACCTACATGCCCCATGTATGTCGTTATGGCTAAGCTGGGGTCTAATCTCTACCCCGACTGGAGAGGTGTCAATACCGTGCCATGGTTAAGGACAGCCTGTGAGTGACCCTTATCTGGCAGGTACTCATTGAGAATGGTGGGAACCCTAAACTGACGGGTTACGCCACCTCATCAACCCTAATCTAATGGGTTAAGATGTCTCAACCTACACTGGCTATGTAGTTCTGGAACGCAAAGATGACTACTAAGAATCACACCCTGAACTGGCGGGTGAGTTCCCATCCTGGGTTCACTCGGTGCTAACCTCTACTCCCATCTGGTGGGACTAGACATGAATAATTGACTGTGCATGACTTAATCCTACTGAATTCTATTGACTGGCGGAATGTTACTGATATCTAACAACTAACTAAGATCATGAGGTTTTCCTGATTCACATGACTAACTGAAGTCTATGGAATCATAGCTTAAGTTTGGATATCGTGAAACATGACATGGATCTAGGCACACAGCTATAGTTTTTGGGTACAAGTACCCCCAGGACTCGATGGAAGGAAAATTACACATATGACTGACTTGATCATAAGAGTAGAGTCCATAATTTATAATAAAATAAGTAGGGATCTCATACTAAGCATGGTTATCAACAATGTATTGCATGGAAAGTATTTCATATCACATGGATATACTTGCACAATTTTAATATCATGTTCATTGCATAATCATATTTGCAACACATACCAATAGCATGGAAGTTCATGTGGATTGCATGGCTATCATACATCCTGTTCATAAGTAGAATTTGCAAGTAACATAGCATAATCTCATAAGAATAGTTCATGAGTATTCCAACAACATTTACAAGGCACATTATCAACATAGAAGTCATTGGAACATAAGGCCATATCATGTATCCTTTACTTAGTCACAATTTAGCTATATTACATAATTTCTAGTTTCTTAGGCATTTTATCAAACACCGTACATGCACATCTTAAGCATAGGTGAAATCATCAAATTATACATCATGAACAACAAAATTTACATGTTTCCAACTCATATGATAACATGAAATTCAAGAAAAACATATAAAGATTCTATCTTAGGAATCACCCAATATCAAAAACATGATCATCAACACCCAACAATATAGAAATCATACTTTATAATGAAAAAGAGGATTTTTGAGCTTTGTGGATAAAATAAATCCATAAATCAACTCACACATACTGTAGAAGTAAGATTCTTGATGAATAATGGAAGAATTTCCTTGAAATCGTATCTTCAAGCTTAGTTACGCAACCTTAGTTGTTTTTCTCTTTTAGTGCTCTTGGATGATGACCTTTGAGATGATAATAGGGTTGTAATATGTTTAGAAGCTATATATTTCATAGGGTTTAGTTTAGGGACGTGTAAGGAGTGTTAAAAGACTCAATTACCCTTAAAATAACTCAAAATAGAGTGTTTTTTGCACTTGGAACTGACTTAGACGGCGCCCAAGTGATTGCCTAAGCTATGTTAGGCAACGCCTAACCAATCTCCTATGCATGGGTTGGCCAGCGCCTAACCAATCGCCTATACTTGGGTTGGGCGGCGCCTAACCAATCGCCTATGCTTACTGTCTCACGCAAAAATGGGCATAACTTTTTACTCGGGTATTAGATAAATGCGAAATTGGTATCGTTGGAAAGCTAATTAGATTCTCTACAATTGTGTGGGTCTAAATTAGCCTAAATACGACATTAACATTGGTTTATACTCATTCAAAGATAACCTTTGAAAAATCAAACTCTAAAACTTGATGGATTGAAAAACCCTTAGCTTGTATTACCTTAAGTGACTCATATGAACATGCTTAATGTAGCATAAGATATCCTATCACTAGGATATTCATTGTAAGTCATGTACTCAAGTATGAATCACAGGATAGGAGATTTCATACGTGGGAATACCTATTCACTTTCTAGCTTAGAAATATGCGGGGTATTACAATATCTCCCTCTTAGAAACATTCGTCCTTGAATGGGAATTTACTAAGAACGTGAACTGAACATGAAGAACAGAAACTTGATCTCATGACAGACATGCTAAACATACTGAACTCGTGCATATCTGATGGACGAACAACTGACACATGAATGCATGACTGAGTATGAAATGGTTAACAGGTACCAAGTTTATACTGGATACGTGAACATGAATTGAATAAGATTAAGGAGAACTGTTACCCTGAGCTTGATCTGAATTGGAGAGGAAGAGTTGAGGATACTTGGAACGCATATCTGCTTGTGCTTCCCAACTTGCTCCCTCATGAGACTGATTTCTCCAAAGAACCTTGACTAGAGGGACTTCTTTGATCCTCAATCTACAAGTCTGATAACCTAAGATTTTGACAGAAATCTCTTCATAGGAAAGGCTGTTCTGAATGTCGATTCTCTGAATTGGGACAACAACGGCTGGGTCACCTATGCACTTCTTTAGAAATGAGATATAGAAGACTGGATGGACTGAGGCTAGATATGAAGGCAACTCAAGCTCATCAGCTACCTTGCCGAAGGGACAAAGAATTTTGAAGGGACCGACATACCGGGGAATGAGTTTCTCTTTCTTGCCGAAGCTCTTCACTCACTTCATGGGAGAGATCTTAAGATAGACATAGTCATTGACCTCGAACTCGAGATCCTTTCTACAAACATCTGCATAGGACTTCTATAGGCTCTAAGAAGCCCAGAGTCTCTCACTAATCAATAGAACTTTCTCTAAGGTGTCGAATACTTAGTCAGGATTGATTATTGAGGCCTCACTAATTTCAAACCAACCAATCGGAGATCTACATCTCCTACCATAGAGAGCTTTGAATGGAACTATCTGAATACTAGAATGATAGCTATTGTTGTATGCAAACTCAATCAAAGGCAAGTGGTCGTCCCAACTTCCCTTAAAGTCAATTGCACACACCCTTACCATATCTTCAAGAGTCTGAATGGTCCTCTCTGCTTGACCATCGGTCTGAGGACGAAATGCTGTGCTGAGATGGAATTGGGTACCGAGACCCTTTTGGAATGCTTTCCAAAATTGAGAAGTAAACTGGGTACCTCTGTGTGATATGATAGATAGTGGAACACCATCTAACCTGACTAACTCCCTGATATAGAGTTTTTCTTAATCCTCGGTGGAATAAGAAGTACGAATAGGAAGGAAATAAGCTGACCTTGTCATTCTACCTATAATGAACTAGACTAAATCATGTAGATGACGAGTTCTAGGCAAACCTTTACGAAGTCCATGTTAACTTCTTCCTACTTCCAAGTAGGAATGGTGAACTCTTGCATGGAACCACTAGGTTTTTGATGCTCTATCTTAACTGCTGACATGTAGAGCACTTAGCCACAAACTCTACAACATCTCTCTTCATCCCACTCCACCAATAGATCTTTCGCATGTCGCATTATATCTTACTGTCCCCTGGATGAATAAAGTATCGCACACCATGCTTTTCTGCATGTATTTGCTACCTCAATTCATCTACACCTGGAACACATAGATGACCTTGACAACGAAGAACACCATCACCCCCTTGGGATAAAACCTCAAATTTTTAATTCTGAACTGACTCTTTGAGCTTGAAAAGGCTAGGATCCCTGTCTTGTATCTCTTTCACCTCGGAAACTAGAGATGAATCTAAAGTACTATGAACACATACACCACACTCTAAAGAATCGACTAAGCAAACGCCTTTTCTGGCAAGCTGATGGATCTCCTGAGCCATCTTTTTCTTACTATCATCAATGTGAGAAATACTACCCATAGAGGGTCGACTGAGAGCATCTGCCACAACATTGGCCTTGCCTGGATGATAAAGAGCACTAATGTCATAATCTTTCAAGATCTCTAACTACCTTCTCTGGCAAAGATTGAGATCTTTCTAGGAAAAGACATACTAAAGGCTTTTATGGTATGTGAAAACATCTGCATGAACTCCATAGAGATAATGCCTCCAAATCATCAAGGCAAAAACTACCACTGCTAACTCAAGATCATGAGTAGGATAATTCTTCTCACATAGCTTTAACTGTCTGGATGCTTAGGATATGACCTTACTATGTTGCATGAGAAAACAACCTAAACCTACTCTGGATGTATCAAAATAGACTACAAAATTGTCTGAACCATCTGGAATAGCTAGAACTGGAGCAGAGGTGAGTTGAGTCTTCAACTCTTGAAAGCTCTTCTCGCATGAATTTGACCACTGAACTTGATCTTCTTTTGAGTCAATCTGGACATGGGAGGTACAATAGAAGAAAATCCCTTGACAAACCATCTGTAATAGCCATCAAAACCCAAGAAACTCCTAATATCTGATGGAGATACAGGTCTGGGCCAGCTTCTTACTGCCTTGGATTTTTGAGGGTCTACACTAATGCCATCACTGGGAACAATATGGCCAATAAATGCTACTGATCTTAGCCAAAATTTGCACTTTTTGAACTTAGCAAATAATTGGTGATCCCTCAGAGTCTGAAGAACAATCCTGAGATGGTCTGCATGATCACGCTATGTGCAAAAATAGACTAGAATATCATTTAGGAAGACTATGACAAACAAGTCCAAGTTCTGCTTGAACACACGGTTCATTAAATCCATAAAAGCTACAGGGGCATTGGTAAGACCAAATGACATAACTAAAAATTCGAAGTAACCGTACCAAGTATGGAATGCTGTCTTCGAAATGTCATATTCTCTAACTCTAAGCTGATGATAGCCCAATCTGAGATTTATCTTGGAGAAGTAACTGGCGCACTGAAGTTGGTCAAATAGATCATCAATCTTGGGAAGAGGATATGTGTTCTTGATCATGACCTTGTTGAGTTAAGGGTAATCAATACACATCTTAAGAAAATTGTCTTTCTTGCGCACGAATAATATTGGAGCACCCCATAGGAAAATGCTGGGTCTGATGAATCCCTTATCTAAGAGATCCTTCAACTGATCTTTTAGTTCCTTGAGTTTTGCTGGTGCCATTCTATATGGCATAATAGAAATAGGTTGAGTATCCGGAAAAAGGTCTATGCTGAAGTCTATTTCCTTTCGGTAGAAATGCCAGGAAGATCTTCGGGAAAGATATTTGAGTATTCATTAACAACAGGGACTGTTTCGAGGCTGGGATATTTAGAACTGGAATCTTTAACATGCACAAGATGATACACACACCCCTTAGAAATCATTTTCCTTACCCGAAGGAAGGAAATAAGTTGGCCCCTGAACGCTGAAATGCTACCCTTCTACTCTAGGACGGGCTCATTCGGGAATTGAAACTAAATTATCCTATTTCAGTAGTCGACTGTGGCATAGCAGGAATGAAGCCAATCCATGCCAAGAATGATATCAAAATCAGTTATCTCTAACTCCACGAAATCTGCTGACGTGGATTTTTGAGATATCATAACTAGGCAGTTCCTGTATACCCACTGGGTTATGATGGTTTTACGCACTTTGGTAGAGACTGAGAAGGGCTGTGCTAGGACTTCGAGACTGATTCCAAAATTGCTTGCAATGTATGGAGTAACAAAAAAAAAGATGCACCTGGGTCTAGCAAATCATAAACATGAACATAGAAAATCGGTAACGTACCAGTAACGACATCAGGAGAATTTTCCTGATCCTGCCAGGACTGAAGAGCATAGAGTTTGTTTGGGCGTTGCCTACTGGTAGCACTGGAAATGGCACCTTGCTGGTTTGGGCGACTGGACTGAGCTGTAGAAGAATTTTGCAGACCCTAAAAACTTGACTCTAGACACTCCCTAATCCTATGGCTTGGCTTGCCACAGCCAAAATAGATATCACTATCGGCTCTGCGAAAGCCCTTGTGGTTCTTACCATAAGTCTAACAAAGGGGATTCGTTCGGGCATTGCTAACACTACCTTGAGATTTAGAGTCGGGCGCTTTGTCTCTATTGTCATCTCTAAACTTCACTAGAGCGCTGGCAAAGGAAAGATATGGAACGGCTAGCTTGGAGCAAGACTGTGAATGGTTTCCTCTATCTGACTTGGGGTGAGAAAAGTTGAAATTACCTGACCTTACTCTCTTGTTTTGCCTCTCCCTAGTCTTAAACTTCTACTCTTCTACTTGTTGGGCATTGGTCATGAGTCTAGCTAAAGTCATATCACCAATTAGCATCACAGACCTACACTTATTTACCATGCTATCGTTGACCCCTTACATGAACTTGCTCATCTTAGCTCTATTGTCTGCAACCAGATGAGTAGCATACCTTGCCAGCTGAGTAAATTTGAGAGAATACTCCCTAATCGTCATATTTCCCTGCCTAAGGTTGATAAACTCAAGAACTTTGGATTCCCTCAGTTCTTAAGGAAAGAATCTATCTAAGAAGGCTGTGACAAATTCCTCCCACTTGATAGGGCCTATATCATCTAACCTCTCAGACTTTCACTATTTGTACAAATCATGAGCAACATCCTGTAACTGGTAGGTGGCTAAATCTTTGCTCTTAATAGAATTAACACCCATTATGTCAATGACCTTTTGGACTTGGTCATGAACTCCTGAGGGTTCTCATCAGAATTAGACCCATGGAATGATGGAGGGTTCATCCGGGTGAAGTCCTGAACCCTAGTTGCTTTGTGATTTATCACTGGATTAGCTGGAATGACTGGTGGTCGTTCATTCTGTGCAGCCATTGGTTGAGCAAATATGGTAAATGCAGCTCTAAACTCCGAATGGGAAATATGTTCACCCAAAGGATCTTCGAGCTGAGAAGCTAGCTGGTTTCTTCTCTTTGGCGCCATGGTCTGGAATAGGAGAAGAACGGATTAGACTGAGATTTTAACTTGTGATTATGCTCACTAAATTGACATGAATAATGAAGAAAGGGGATTGTTCCTAAAACATCTTATAGCCTCCCGCACATAAATGTGGCACACAACACACCCATGTACAAGACTTACTAGATGTGGCTTTCAGACTTCCTAGGACACTATTGAACCTTAGGCTCTAATACAAAGTTTGTAACACCCTAATTCGCTGAATTGGAATGCTACACGGTGCTCATGACCCCGAGGGACCACAAGCTAACCCATGACTGATATTTGTACCTGTATAGTGCAAATCATGGTATAATAATGCGGAATACATAGAACTGTAAGGCCATAAGGTTCAACTGAATACAATAATGTGGGTGAAAATACCCAAAAAAACTCAATCTGAACGTAAATCTAAACGTAAATCTGAAAGCCTCTAAACTATCTGAATAAGGTGTTGAAGGAACATGTCTCCAACTAACTCAGTAAAACTGAACCGAAGAAATAAATAAATGTATCAAATCATATTGTCCTCAAAGCAATGATGACTCACTGTGCCGCTACAACTAGAATGCTACCGCTACTGCTTGGATGGATTTCGTGCCTCGAAACTTATGGTGTAACATGAAAAGCAAGCACCATAGCGCAAATATGTCAGTACAACTGGAGTACTGAGTATATGAGGAAGGTAGGCAGAACATAAAGGGTTTTTTGCATTAACAATACTGACTGACTACTTTGAACATGGGAGTGAAAACACACATATATAGAAACTGGGACCGTGAATACGTGATAGCATGACATGTAAGCTAATACATGGTTTACTGATAATTATTATGACTGATAATTAAAATGATAACATGGACGACTTTATCTGACAGTCCTGTAACTACTAAAATATGAAGAAGTAGTTTTTAATCGACATGCCCCATGTATGCCGTTATGGCTTAGCTGGGGTCCAATCTCTGCCCCGACTGGAGGGGTGTCAATACCGTGCCATGGGTAAGGACAGCCTGTGAGTGACCCTTATCTGGAGGGTACTCAGTGAGAACGGTGGGAACCCTAAACTGATGGGTTAAGCCACCTCATCAACCCTAATCTGATGGGTTAAGATGTCTCAACCTATGCTGGCTATGTAGTTCTGGAACACAAGGATGACTACTAAAAATCACACCCTGAACTGGCAAGTGATTTCCCATCCTTGGGTTCACTCGGTGCTAACCTCTACTCCCATCTAGAGGGACTAGACATGAATAACTGACTGTGTATGACTTAATCTTACTGAATTCTATTGACTGGCAGAATGTTACTGATATCTGACAACTAACTAAGATCATAAGGTTTTCCTGAGTCACATGACTGACTGAAGTCTATGGAATAATAGCTTAAGTTTGGATATCATGAAACATGACATGGATCTAGGCCTACAGCTATAGTTTTCAGGTACAAGTACCCCCAGGAATCGATGGAAGGAAACTGACACACATGACTGACTTGATGATAAGAGTAGAGTCCGTAATTTATAATATCATAAGTAGGGATCTCATACTAAGCATGGTTATTAACAATGTATTGCATGGAAAAAATTTCATATCACATGGAAGTACTTTCACAATTTTAATATCATGCTTATTGCATAATCATATTGGTAACACATACCAATAGCATGAAAGTTCGTGTGGATTGCATGGTTATTATACATCTTGTTCTTATAAGAACAGTTCATGAGTATTCCAACAACATTTACATGGCACATTATCAACATAGAAGTCATTAGAAAGTAAGGGTATATCATGAATCCTTCACTTAGTCACAATTTATCTATATGTCATGATTTCTAGTTTCTTAGGAATTTTATCAAACACCTTACATGCACATCTTAAGCATAGGTGAAATCATCAAATTATACATAATGAATAGCCAAATTTACATGTTTCCAACTCATATGATAACATGAAATTCAAAAAAAACATATAAAGATTCCATCTTGGGAATCACCCAATATCAACAACATGATCATCAACACCCAATAATATAGAAATCATACTTTATAATGAAAAAAAGGTTTTTGAACTTTATGGATAAAAAGGAACCATAAATCAACTCACGCATACCTTAGAAGGAAGATTCTTGATGATTAACGGAGGAATTTCCTTGAAATTGAATCTTCAACCCTAGTTGTTTTTCTCTTTTAGTGCTCTTGGATGATTAGCTTTGACATTATAATAGGATTGTAATATATTTAGAAGCTATATATTTCATAGGGTCAAGTTTAGGAACATGTAAGCAGTATTAAAAGACTAAATTACCCTTAAAATAACTCAAAATGGAGTATTTTTAGCACTTGGAACTGACTTAGGCGGCGCCCAAGTGATTACCTAAGCTAGGTTAGGCAGCGCCTAACCAATCGCCTATGCTTGGGTTGGGCAGCGCCTAACCAATCGTCTATGCTTGGGTTGGGCGGCACCTAATCAATTGCCTATGCTTACTGTCTCACACGAAAATGGGCATAACTTTTCGCTCGGGTATTGGATTAAGGAAAAATTAGTATTGTTGGAAAGCTAATTCGATACTCTATAATTTGGTGGGTCTAAATCAGCGAAAATAGCCCATTAACATTGAGTTATACTCATTCAAAGATGACCCTTACAAAATCAAACACTAAAACTTGATGGATTCAAAAACTCTTAGCTTGTATTAGCTTAAGTGACTCATATGAACATGCTTAATGCATCATAAGCTATCCTATCACTAGGATATTAATTGTAAGTCATGTACTGAAGTATGAATCACAGGATAGGAAATTTCATATGTAGGAATACTTATTCACTTTCTAGCTTACAAACATGTGGGGTATTACAAATAACTTCTTTAATTTCAACCAATACTAGAATCACCACGTTGGTCCAAATAATATATACATCTGACATAACCATAACATCATAATTTGGGAATACCATCACAATCGATCAAGTAACATAACAAACATTATACCCAATGTTCATTAGTCTCAACTATGCCCAACATGCTAATTTTCTAGGGTGATAGGATCCTACAAGCATAATATGTATTTTAGCTTAAATGTCAATTAACCTTCTAGCTTCCAAACGAAAAAATTAGGCTAAGTCATGGTGTTCTACATAATATCAAATTGTAACAACCATTTTTAATGTGTAACAAATATATTACACCATCTCATGAAGAAGAGTGCACAAAAGACTACCCCAATGCTGAGCTGCAAGCCTTGAATCACCCGCAGATCATCTAATTCTTCTCTACAATCTCAAAATGCTTCTACTCTGTCAAAATCATAATTTACATATGATTAGGGGTAAAATGATTCCTAGATTTATATATGAAGGTTCATATTGAATTTTGGGTTAAGAATAGGCTCACAGAAAATGAAATCTAAAATTAAATCAGTCACAAGGTCCCTCGAAGGACAAGGAAGGTGTGCTCAAAAGTGGAGCACAAATGGAGCGTAAATCACGTCTCAAATCAATCCTTAATGTTTAGGAATTCAACACCTAATTTCTAAGAATTCACCATGATTTAGGATTGAAATCAAAGGAAAAATTAGTGAGAAATGACCATGGAGCGTTAGGGTAGCTTACCTTAACTTATATGGATCATTTCCATTTTTTACATACTTTGAGCTCATAATTTAGTATGAAAAAGGTGGAAAATATCATGTGGAAAACGATCATTAATTACACTAGCTTTTGCTTAAGTGATCACCCTGTATCTTAAGCATCAACTATATAAGCGAGTCAACATTCTCTTTAGCTATCTGGCACTTGGGTCATGTATCCCTTAAGCGACATCCAAGACACTTAAGACATTCTCTCTCAAGAGGATATATACATCTCTTTATCGGCCCTGAACTAAATGTTCAGGGTCTATTAAGTGACACTATGTCAAATACGTGAATTCCACTTAAGTGGTCATATGATCTTTTATGCTATAGCATCAGCAACCTGATGCATTAGATTTCTCCAAACCTAAAACTTTAATACCCTATTTTTTAATGTTCTGAATCTCTTAAAACATAGCATATCAAGTTGGATTTCAAATTCCACGTCTCTCATATATCTTATATCGTGGAAAGAAGTCATTCAATTTTCCCTTTAAGTGTGAGTCAGCTGCCAATTCTTATGTGTAACACCCCATGTTTTTAATGCTCTAGTCATGCTTTATAAATGGCCCTTAGTACTCCAATACTGATGGTAAACCATATTTACTTTTTGTGTGTCGTGTTGGGGTATTTTTGGATATTGGAATGCGGTATTCATTACTAAATGTATTCTCCGAAAGGCTTGGTGCCACGGAGAGGTTGTCAAATGACATCGGAATGGGTTGTATTTGGTTCTGCGCTACAAACCCTAAGGTTGACTTTAGCTGTGCACCACCAACCCTAAGGTTGGCTTTGGCTGTGAGTCACAATCGTGAGGCTGGCTTTGGCTGTGTGCCGCCAAGTAAAACCAAAGCATCAAAAGTTGCTATGTTTTATTTTAATTTAAGGACGTTGAGGTCTTTTCACACCTCTAAATCATTCTTAAAAGAATTAAGGGGTCTTAAAACACATTTTCAACTCTCTCAACCCCAAACATCCATACATAATTTAAAACCCTTCCCCTCTTCCCAAGAACAAAATTCAAGTTTCTTCCCTCAAGAACTCAAGAATTTAAGCTCCAATTTAAAGTCATCATTAAGAATTCATTAAATTTAGGTTGTAGGGTATTCATCATTAGGTTACTTCCACCGTTTGAGCCCAAAATTCCACTTTTAATTTTAGTATGAATTTTATCCTATTTTGTGAAATTATCCATGCAAATCATGAATTTAATCCTTGTCTTCTTAGAAATTAGAATTCGAGCTATGTCAACTTGTTTTCAAATGTAAATTAGGTTATTTCATATTTTGAATTTCAATTTCCTATGTCATGTTTAATTGATTTCATGCTAAATCATCAAGTTATGAATTAACCATGTAAATATATTTTCTTATTAAGTTTAGCACATTCCCATGTTCAAATTCATTATTTTCACTAATTTATTGAAATGTCTCATGTTTTGGATCTTTGAATTGTAACGTTATGTCTCTGTTTTACTATTGTTAATAGATTTTGTAATCATTCAGTGTTGTAGGTTATGAGTACCCGATACCTACATGTCTACTTATATTTCAGAATTTTCAAGTAATGAGTAAGCCAACTCATGATCTTTATTGTTATATTCAGTTTATTATGATCATGATAAGCACTATCGTTTTACATTTTCATAGTAACTTCAAATTATCCATGCAGTATATTTTAAGAATACCTTATATGAGCTAATTAGTTATCAATGTATGTACTAGCTAGTATTTTAGTGTCTTTTAGTTGGGAGTAGGATTTAGCACCGAGTGAACCTAAGGATAGGAGCTCACCTACCTATATAGGGTGTGACCTTTAAAAGAAGTCCCTGAGTTCTAGAACTACATTTCCAGCAAAGGTACGAGAGGTCTTCCAGCCAGTAGAGGGTTGACAATCTCTTAGGGGCACCTGCCAATAGAGGGTGACTCTTTAGTCCTTCGGGATATTAGCCTTGTGGATCCACATTATCAGCCAATGTTAGTACCAGTGGCAAGGTACTAACACCCTTTCAACTGGGGTTATAGGTTGGACCCCAATAAGCTCAAATTGGGGCATATCGGTTACATGATAGCTCCCACAGTTTCAGTCTAGTTTAGTACTCATGGTTTATCAGTTTAGGTTTACATGAGACAAGTATATAGATATAAGTTATTCGGTATTCATACATCAGTTATTAGATAGAAGTTGTTCAGTTACTCAAACAATGTTAGTACATGCTACACTTTTTCTTGCACTCATCTTACATATTCATTATTTCATACTTAGTGTCCATACAGGGTCCTCAGTGTAGCCTTACATCATGTTCAGCCTTACAGCATGTTCAGATTTACATGAGATTTACATACCATATTTATGTTTCTACTACTTCCAAGCTTAACAATTATTTTCAGCTCATGATTTATAAATCTCACTATTACTTACAGTTTTTAGGTATAGCCAAGTTTTAAATGTATGTTTCGTCAAATAACTTATATCCTCAATTTTAAGGAATATTTTAACTATTTTCATGATTTAGTTAATGTCCCCATATACTCTATACATTCCAAAGTACTAACCATATATATGTATTTGTGGCTACATTCCTTCATGATGTAGGTACCAGATGTAGTTCATATACCACGGTCAGACAGTTCTCAGTATTCAACAAGCAGGTGATGAGTTATCTAATTTTGGGAACTCTAGTCGGTTGTAGTTCATGTATTGTATTGTTATCATTTTTATATATCGATTAGTTGTAGTTGGAAGCATGTCCCAGCTACCTATGGTAATATAGTAGAGGCTTCATAGATAGTCAGTCTGAGTCATGATATGTAATTCACGCTCTTTCTTAAGTATTATCATGTTGTAAACATTATCAGTATTATATTTATTCAGATTTTCTCATGATTATGATTCCACTCAACAAATTTAACTTTTATTTAGATTATAGATCAGTTGCTCAAGTAGTATGCTAGTACATGGGTTAGCTTGGGATCACTTTGGTTCAAAGGACCTGTTATGACTAGGGGGTAGTCTCGGGTCATAACAAAAACAGACTTTAATTGAGTGGTTAAGATTTTTTCAAAACCCCATATGTTGAAATTAGATATGCTATCACAACAAGTTCGACATTCTAGAGTCAATGGAACCATCAAAACATTCAATTTAGATCACTTCCTCTAAATTTGGGGCCATTACTTATAGTTCCATTTTTTATATATTTTGCCCAATAGTACAAAATAAGTTCAAAAGCCTCGAGACCTAGACTAAGGGTCCCCCTTTCCCAAAATTGATATTCTGGAGTTTATGGCTTTGTTGGAATTCTCATTTGAAGTCATTTACGAAGTGTTTTGGCCACAAACCAAATCCTAAACAACAAAAGATCTAAAATAAGTAAATGAACCTAACAACCAAATGAACTATCCAGTAACCAAACAGATAGTTCCAATAATTCATAAATGACTTGTAGTGGCTGTGGAAAAACTCAAAATGCTGGAATTGCATACAAATTGAGCAAATGACCTTGAGGGTCATCATAATACCCACTCCTAAAAGGAATTTCATATATCTACTACTACAAGGACTTATTCCCAAAAGTTAATGGATAGAAAGATTTCGAAAGCTCAAAATTATGATGTACTAGGCCTGAATGCATTGAACAAGACTTCCTAGATAACCTCTAAGAAGAAATGATGCTGCCAAGGGATTTTGCACAGGTATTCCTTCTCCAAACAACTTTTGCACTTCACTCTCAAGTACTCAAAACCAAACTCAACTACTAGCTGTCCTCCAACTAAATTGAGTAAGGTTGAAGCACTTAAATCTAAAACATAATACAGTAATACAAACATAAAAAGAAAAACTCATCCAAGCCAAAGGCAAACCAAGACATGAGTCATGCAACTAACTAAAAATCCAAATATAACCTTTTTTTCCTTTCAAAAATTTTTATCCAATCCACACCAAGCATAAACTCACCCGAGAACTACCCACAAAATATTACCATAGTAACCTTAAAGGAGATAACCAATATCTGCAATCTATCTGATGCATTACTTGTGCACACAAAAGGAGATAACCAATATCTGCAATCCATCTGATGCTACAATTAGTTTGGATGATCCTAAAACTACAAGGAAAGAGTTTGACGCATACATGTTTACAAGGAAACAATCCTCTCTAGGATGTCCCATTAAACATGGATGAATCCAAATCACGTGCACTACTCCCGCTGAATAAATCATCAAAAATGGAAAATTAAGGTCAAAGTTGAAGGAACCAATACCGCGCCCAAAGGCTATCATTTGAACACCTATCAACTACAATCCATCTAAAATGAATAAAACTGAATATCTAGACAAGAAGTAGGCTTATCAAACCTATACATAAAATTTTAACCAAGATAAGTCTTAAGATGAAGGCTACACCCAAGCTCTACAACTCTAGATGAAATATTGACACTAAGGTCAAACAACTCAATGTCAACTAACTAAACCAAACTTGATGATGGTAAGCTTCTACACTTTAAATTCATCATAACCTTTAAATCACCATCCCAAGGCATCAAATCTAAAATTAAGCTTACAGATTTGATCAAAGGCCAAGTATCCAATCGACCTTAGTAGCTAGATTAGACATATCTTTACTGAAAACATGTATGAGCTAAAACCAAATTATAGATAAAGAACAAAATCACAACAGAGGATAAATCACCGACTTAAAGCATAAGAAATCAAATCCATATTCGTTTAAGGGCATGAACTGCCAAAGCATACATAAGAACTCACCAATGCTGCAAACTATACTAGAGATAACCAAAACTATAGAACCTTAGTAAAATGCAACTTTAGTTAGAAATTGATAAATCAAATACTCAATCTTGATAATGAATAACTATTTTTGCCAACTTAAGAAATCATCACAGGAAAGATTACATATCTCAAACTCTCTAAACTCAAATAAGGCAAGAACCACATATCAAAAAGAACAGAGTATCCAACTCCATATCAATACCAAGAGCAAACAATCATGAGGATATGGATCTAATGAATCTGAAAGTTTAGTCCAGGACATCTCAATATCAAAATGATAAACACTATCAGGCAATAAAGTAGTAAAATTGTAAGAATGTACCCCAAATTAGCCAGCCTTAGAAATAGTTTATTTAGAGAGGGATGGATAATGATAAAACCTACGCAACCCAGGAGGCCAGTCATAGAATCTCAAAAACAAAAATGGGTAGTGTAGTTAATTATTGTCTATAGAACCATAATAGAACAATGGAAGGCGAACTTACTTTCACTGCCATAACCTACTCAACAAGAAATCTAGAATGACCAATAAAAGAAGAAAACAACCAACCATACGTTGGTAAAAAAGATAAATCATCCAACCAAACAAAATGTAATACCCTGGGTTTTCATGCTCTGAACTTCTTAATGGGATTGTCCACTTAATTACTTTCCAAAACTACAAGTATTACCTAAATCTGGCATCATGGCAAAACTATTACAGAAATTTCCTCTATGAGTGTGTCAAATGCCTATGATCATGACTCATTTGGTATCCCATTGTCAAATCTTATGAGGAGTTGTAGTCACCGTAATAAGGGTCCTAAGTTATATCCTAGTGACCACGATTCTACTCTATGATTTCCAATCAGACATTATGTATTAGTTGAAGGGACATATAGCCTCAACAATATTAAGCCAACAATCCTTTCTAGTTGTTACAAGTCTAGCCTATCACTCATAGTCAAAATTTATGAGTCATCGTGTGAAAACTTTTTTGGTTAAATTTTTAATTTTATTAATAAATTAACTCGATCGACAAAAAATGGCCTAACCCATTCAAATAGATACATACATATATCAGATACACCGTCCCAAACAAATTGACCCAATCTTTTAAAGAAATAAATAAAAAGGGGTTAGGGTTTCTAAATTGAGCTAAGAGCAGCTCCATTCTTAGCAAGCTTCCTCCGCCTCTATCATGTTTTCTTTTGGGAATCTTTACTTTAAAATGCTTCTCTTGTGGGTGATAAACACCACACCATGGTTTGATATGCTCAGATTCTTATCCAACTTGCAAGAGTAAGTTCGGTATTTCCTCATTCTTATCTGATTTAACTTTAGATCTTTCTACATTTCTTGTATTTGAGTCTCTTTTTTCCATTTCAACTAAATTCCTTAGTGTAGGGGAGTACACAATGATTTTTGGTGCCAAACATCTAGGTCTGATCCATTGAGAATTTATTTTGTATCTAAGTACTCGGCTTTATCCATTATGTTCAATTTTTTGACCTAACTGTATCTCTAACAATATCGTTATGGATTTATACTTATATAAGGGATAGAGTTTGAGAGATGATCATACCCATGAATAATTAGGTTTGAAAGTTGCTTGGACCCGTAAATAATTAGGTGTAACTAATTTCTTCAGTCGCATGCATTGAAGATTTGACCACGTTACCCCAAAATCTATTAAGAAAGCTTTTTTATTGGCTATTGTAGATAGGCTAAATATGCATTTATTGTTTTTGTGTGGGTGTTCAACTTGTATATTAGTAGTATGTTCACCCCTTTATGTTAGTCTTACAAGTCTTTTTAACTACTACTATCCTTAAGTAAGGACATTATTGTTAATCATTTTTTAAAATCCTCCTACATGTAGTTGGTAGTTGACTAAAACTTGTTAATGTGAATTATTGTTCCAGTGAAAAATTAACTAGAAAATCTGCTAATTGGTAGCCCTCTCTGTAAATATGTTGTATCTGCACTTGTTTTGTTGCAAGAAGTTGCCATATGTGATTGATCTTATCTACTATTTCCCATGGCATTTTTGATTGCTTTAGTAAAAGCTTTTGCATGAGCAATGAACCTTTTTGAATATTTATCTTCTTCTGCTCTATGTTATTGCAATGTATTGCTGCTTGTAGAATAGCCATTGCCTCTGCCTCCATGGAATTTGTGTCTTCTATAGCTTCCTCTTTATTATGTAATAGATCTCCATTTATACCCCTTAAACTGAATTCCCATGAACTTCTTCCTGGATTCCCTTTTGATACCCCATTTGTGTTGTACTTGACCCAATCCTGTGATGGTCCCTCCCATAGAACTGGTATAGCTGATATTTTAGGCTTTAATTGACTGAATTGCTTTAAAATGTCAGGCCATTCATATAGAAACTCCAATGCTGGCTCATGAGTTTTATCAATATTATGAGATGCCTTGTCACATTATATAACAACCTTTGCAGTGCTATTGCTTCACCATTATGTTTCAAGAATTTCTTCTCCTCCACCACTCCCACAAAGTATGTCTTGGAATTGCCCTATAGTATACTTTCTCCCTTGCCTTGACTGCTTCCGAAAAAGCACAAATGGTATTTCTTAGGATCATTCCTTGAATATTTATACCTATAAAAGAAAAAAGTATGACCAAGTCCTATTAGCTATATGAGACCTCAACAACATATGAGGCATGGTCTCTTTTGTTGGGATTTGGCAACACCAACATCTTGAAGGTCCATTCACTCCCCATCTTCTGATAGTTACATCTACTGCAATTTGACCTCTCCATATTCTCCACATGAAAAAACTTATTTTGAATGGCAACCCTTTTATCCAAAGCTGCTTGTACAATTTAGTATTGTTTTCTGTATGCCTTACAAACTCCCAAGCTGATTTCACACTAAATTTTTCTTTTGTATCTATGCTTCATACTACTTTGTCTACTTGACTGGACTGATAAGGTGGTTTCACCTTTTGCTTTATGTCCTCAACAATATTATCTGTAAATAAATCTGCAAGTATAACATCATTCCATTGTGCATTCACCACCAAATCTTTGACTTTTTTATAGTTGTCATCCCATTCTCTGCTTTCCTGCATTACTGAGTATAAATCCCCAATGACACTCCAATTATCATACCATATATGAGTATCCCCTTCTTTGAGCTTCCAAATTATGTGATGATCTGTGAGGTCCCTCTCTTGTAACATTGTCTTCCAAACTTGGGAACCCCCTCTTGTTCTCTACATAATTTCCTTTCGATGATATTTTCTAGAGTATTTATCCATCATATACTCATTCCACACAGTTTTTGTAGTCCTAAAATTCCACCATAATTTGTAATACATTGTTGTGGATATATCTTTTATTAATCTAAAACCCAGTCTCCCTTCCTCTACTTTTAAACATACTTTAGACCAAGAAACCTTGTGTCTACCCTTACCTTCAACAATACTATTGTAAAAAATATTTGCAAAGCTTGTCTAAATTGTAGCTAGTACATTATTTGGTGGATTCATCACTGATAAACAATGAATGGGAATTCTTTGCAAAGTATAGTCGATTAAAATAGCTCTTCCCCAAAAAGACAAAAGTATTCCTTTCCAAGCTTACATTTTGTTACTTATTCTATTCATTAACTGCTGATAATACACCTTTTACTTACTAAAATAGAAAATAGGACATCCTAAGTAGTTGAATGGAAAATTCTACCTCAGTATTCCTGCAGAAACATCAGCCATAACCATTACTCCATTAGACACCCTAGCATGTATATACAAAACACTTTTTTTATTGATGATCTTTTGACCTGATACCCTCTCATACTTGTCAAATGTTGATGTCACTATCTGCAATATGTGTAACTCAGCTTTACACATATTAATCATATCATCTAAAAATATAAGAAGATTGATTTTTGGACTTTCTCTAGGCATACCAAATAACTTAAAGTCCTTTCTTTCTATCAAATCCTTCAAACATCTAGGTAAAACTTCACATGAAATAATAAATAAAATTGGTGACAATGAATCTCCATGTTTAAGTTTGCTTGAGGACTTAAAGAAACCCTTAGGCTTCCCATTCATCAGAATAGAATACTAATTATTTGACAATAATCTGAAAATCATGTCAATAATTTCTTCACAGAAACCAATCATTATTAACACTTTAGTAAAAAATAACCACTCGACTCGATCATATGCCTTCATCATATCCAACTTTATTAGCAGATTAGGAATTTTAACTCTTTTCTAATTTTTGAAACTATCTCTTGAACCACTAATATATTCTTAGCTATGCTCCTCCCTTGAACAAAGCCTGCCTATTCCTGAGATATAACATCTGGTACCAACCTCTTTAGCCTTTCATGAATGATTAATGAGAAAATATTATTCACAAAATTGCTAAGAGATATAGGTCTTAAGTGTGAGAATATATTTACCACTAACTTTTTTGGTAAAAGCACCAAATTAGTGTGTGTGATAAATTTAGGCAGTTCATATCCACAAAAAAGCTATTATTAATTGATAATATATTACAAGAATCTTCAAGAAAAAGCACCTATCATACCATCAAGACCAGCTGCATTGTCTCTATTCATACCTATGACTGCCATTTTCATTTCCTCACTGCTTGGAATGTTTTTCAACTTATCATTGTGATCATCTGTTACTACCCTTGGAAACCTATCCAACATTGTGATATCATCTGTATCTTCCTATTTTTGAAATAGATTCTGATAAAAGTGAGTTTCATCCTCTGCTATGTCATCTTGATTATTAAGTAAGTCTCTTTCCTTATTCCGAATCCTTTGAATCTTGAGCCTTGCACTTCTTCCACTTACCACAACATAAAAGAACTTGGTGTTTCTTTCACAAACCTTGATCCATTCAAATCCTTGTTTCTTCCTCCAAAAATCTTCTTCCTTTTTTAGTGATAAGAACTCTACCTGCGGTGATCACCACAACAAATCTTAGAGCCACCCTGTGTAAAATATTACCTGCGTAGAACCAATAGGCTACAAGTGAAGCTAACCTCTACAAAAATGAACATCACTCTCGAATAAAGTACCAATAGCACTGTGCTGATTACATAGCCACTTACCACCAACTCTTTAAGTGTTAATATATGCTCTCTCCATGGGCCTTAACTGATAAATAACTTGAGAGAAGGAAGACCAAGTTGCTATCAATTTCTACAATGCCAAATTGAGTGGAATGCTAATCCTCTAATAAATGTATGCACAATGTTAAGATATAAATGATATAGTGTAGTAATATGCCAACCTCACTCAAGAAATGCAATCTTGTACTCTAAAGTCAATAAAGAACCCTAATAAACACTACCAAAACCAATTCTGGCCTACGAATAACTCAAAAAAATGAATGTCATCCTTGGATGTGAGGTATCTGCAAAATGACTTGCAATCCCCATAGTTAAAAGTCAAAAGGATAAAGTAGTTGTGAACTCTACTAGAGCTTGAGTTGGCCCCAAATCCTCTATCCGATGTTGAAGGTATTTGACATCCATCCATGACTCCCTAGTCTAGCACTATGTTGAAGCTGTAGAATTGTGTGCCAAAGTCCCATCGACATCTATCATCAAAGTCGCATCATCCATCTTGGATATAATACAGTCAAAGAATGTATTTGAGGCTTATAAAAATATGAACACACAATATAGAGTATAGAATAAAATTTAAAAAAATGCCCTGTAGCCTCCCGAAGATAGGTTACAAATGTTCCCACACTGATTTGTAGGATTCAACTAGACACTTAGTTCTTGTACCAACACACCAATTAACCAAGGCTCTATTACTAATTTGTCATAACCCTATTTCTCAAGTTATGATGGCTCATACTATAACCCACCAGTATGTAACCCAACCAATCATCTAGAAAACTAATAATAGACATTTAAGAGAAATGCAGTTAGAATGTAGAACAAATATAATAAAAAGGCTACAATACACAAAATAGTACAAAAACCTAGTGGAACCAGCACGAGGGCTTCTAATGTAATAAGATTACAAAATGAATTATTAAATTAATATACTAATACAACCCATATCTTGATATAGAGATTAGTCTAGTACATATGAGGGAGAATAGTAATACTAGAAATGCCAGAAGCTCAATTTAATTTTCCAAACTATAGTGGTATAATCAATACAATAATAGCGAGAAGTCCTACTATGATCCGCAAACTGCAGAATTATAGTATGAGTTCAAAATATGTGGTACTTGGTAGGTATTTTCCTACTGAGCTCCAAATATAATTCAAATAACCTAAAAGTAGGAATATAAAATACACCTAATATCTAGGAAACTAACATAGTAAAGCTAAGAAGACCATAAGGATAAACTACTCTATTCTAGTCATTCTCCAGGACCTAAGTACTATAATATATGTCATTGACCAATATGAAAATAAATAGCATGAGAAGTATACACAAAGTAGTATACAATCCAAGGAATGGTTAAACAATATGAATAAATAAAGAGAGGGATATATGGTAATACCTTAACTATATATATAAATATATGTAGATAACCAATGCTAACCTTAAGGTACAACATAAAGTAGTCATACTAGCATCTTAAGGCATTCGAATCCTAGTAGGAACTAGTACTAACATAATCAGGAGCTATAATCCATACGTCTAAACATGATATAACTATCCATAATAAAGTAAATCCTAAATAAGGAGTCAAAATCTCACCTCAAATCTGAGTACCAGTCCTATAATCAACTTGTCACAAACTAACCATCAAAATAACAGAATGCAGTAATCGTCTAGCCTTAACATACAATACCTAAATTGGGCCATAAAATATTAAAAGTCCAATCGATACAAACACACATCGCAAAAAATATTCATTATCTATACCTATGTAACCTCCCTTATGTCTAATAGATATAGGCATATACTGGTCATAGGTAATATACATACAATGATGAATGCAAAGTGAATCCTTAATACCATAATCGATCTAAGTACCATAAACTAACCAAGTGTACGGATACCCTCCATCTCTACTACTATAAAAGACAGGACCAACAATGACCTATTTTCTTCAACATGATAGATTACAGATGAAGAGGCCCCTAGGGAGATCGGGAGTAACTGTATGGACTGACCCAGTCCTAATCTAAAATTTTAAACAACCATCAATATCATCAATCCACCCCCTCCAGGACTAAATATCCCAACCTAGTCCTAATCTAAGATTTCAAATAACCTTCTCATTGTACTCAGGGTAAACTATGAGAGTAAATTATTATAAAAGTATTGTAAGGGTTTAAATCTCTCTCGACTGAGGTAAGTAGTAGTAGTAAAACTGTTGATCGGAATCTATCTCTCTCAAATCTCTGAAATATTATTTTTACTCTCAAAGGCCGATAATTTTTTCACTAAAAGGGTATGACTCTTACTATGTAGAATTCTATTTAAATAGTGAAAAGTGGGAATAAATTCCTTTTTAGGAAAATAGTAGTAAGAACCATATTTTTAGTTCACATAATACTATT
The DNA here is from genome assembly GCF_002878395.1 of Capsicum annuum. Taxonomy (NCBI): domain Eukaryota; kingdom Viridiplantae; phylum Streptophyta; class Magnoliopsida; order Solanales; family Solanaceae; genus Capsicum; species Capsicum annuum. The sequence continues at coordinate 87,830,677 of NC_061116.1, read as the reverse complement.
TATAGTTCTAGTTAGCATAAATGTACCAAATTTATACATGAAACATAAATATTGAAACACTACGATTATAAGAATCTAAATGTTTATAACTTATGTCCACATCCTTTATAAAGATTAAATACTTCTCAAAATCTGTGCAGTATCATAATCCTAGACTTGGGCCTAATAGTATATATATTTGACATAACCATAGCATCATAATCAAGGAAAGCCATCACAATACACTAAGTATCATAGTTAACATTACACTCAAGGTTCTTTAGTCTCAATTATTCCTAACATACTAGAAACCTAGGGTAATAGGATCTTACAAGCATAATAAGTATTTCACCTTAAGGGGCTATTACCATTCTAGTTGTTAAACTATTAAATTAGGCTAAGTCATAATGTTTACCCAATATCACATTCTAGCAACCCTATCTAACTGCAACATATATAAAACACCATCTCATGAGGAATATTAGACATAAGCCTATAGTTATGCCAAATAGCAAACCTTGAAACACCTTCTGTCTGCAACGATCCTGAACAACAAGCCTTGAATTACCCTTAATTTATCTATTTTTGCTCCACAATCATAAAATACTACCACAATTTCAAAATCATAATTTACACATCATTAGGTGTAGAATGAGACCTACATTTCTCTATTAAGGTTTTGCCAAATTGTAGGTCAAGAATGGGCCAGTAGGGCCTATAATGAAATCCCAAATTAAATCCATCACGCATTTCTCGATGGATAAGAAATGTATGTTAAGGAGTTGAGAACAATTAGAGCGTATATCATGGCTCAAATCAACACTTCAATCTAAGGAATTAACGGCCTAATTTCTAAGAATTCACCATAAATTAGTATGGAAATTGATGTGCCATGGATTCATGGAACTTTTGATGCTTAAAACCGTTAGACTGTGCAAGTACTTAGGCCATTTTGTTAGATGTGATGGGTATTTTTTGTGTATTTTACAGGGTAATTAGGTTGGGAGTGTTGTGGGACAAAAATAGATTAAAAAACTCTTCAAAAATCAAAGTAACTGACTGGGCCATGAGTCATTATATGACAATAGAACTCGTAGCCCAAGTCATTGTAACAAAAGTAAAGGCTACTAATTTCAGGAGTAAAAATAAGGCTAATAATGACTCATTAGTAGTTACAACTAGTCATGGTGTTAGTCATTCTGGGAAGGCTAGCAAACAAGTATTAAAGATAGTCAAATTGAAGCCTAGTAGTAGTGGAAGATGACTATGAGTATTTATGATTAGGTACGACATAGTAAGGAGTCATTTTAAGCGTGGAGGAAAAGTACTAAAAGATAAAAATCTAGTAGAGTGACAATGAATCCAGCAAATGACTCATATGGTCTGACCACTAATCATTATAATTAACTAAAAAATGGAGGCAATGTATCTAACGATTAGTCATTATCAGTCCAGATGACTTGTTGCTCAAGGTTTGACCTCTGTAGACTAAATTTACATATTTTTGGGGTTATTTTTACTTTTTTATTTGGAGAAACTATAAATGCCCTTGTGATTCACTTATATTAAGTTACTCACTTTATACACTTACAAAAAAATTTAGATTCCAAGATTAACTTTTGATCATGGAATTCTCTTGATTTCGGTTTTAGGTTGAACAAGTAATTTGAGACTTTGAGTTTTATTCTTCAATATTGTGAGATAATCTATGATTCTTTATTGAAATCTATGAATAGTTTTGCAACTATGAGCATCTAATTCTCTTAATTAGGGTTTTGAGAACTTTTGTAGAAAAATAAAGTAAGAGAAGTGTGAAGTATTGCTAGATCATTTTATACATGTGTATTATGATCATCTTTTGTATAATTTCCCTTTTAGTGGTGGCCAACTCTAAGAAGTAGCTTGTATTTTAGATCGTCATCATAAGAGAGGTTGAAATTAGGAAAAGGGGATTACATTAGTGATTTGAGGCTATCAACCCTCATCTAATAGCTTACGACACATAAGGTCATACTAAAACTAGGATAAAATACCAAGGTTAGTAAGGAGACACCCTGAGACTCACAAGGTACAGAGTGAGATTTGCCTATTAGTCCACGAGACAATTGGTACTACCTAGCTTGTCTAATTCTGCATATGTGGAGGTGAGTTATTTTGATGGAGCATGAAAATCCTACGGTGATAGAAAAATAGGGGGAACACAACCCTAGTTTTCATTTGAGATTGTTTACAACCAATAGAATTCACAACTTTTTAATTTTATGGTTTATTATAAAATTTTCTCATTTACTTTCTTACATTTTTGGATGTTTCAGCAAGTTCAATATATGAGTTTGGCCTATTCCTTGTGGGATCTCCCGCAACCTAGTTTGGTTACTGTAATTTGGCAGCAATTGGATTATTTCTTTTTTAGAGGTATAGTTTATGGGACACCAAATTTTTATATCATTGTAAGGGAATATGGTTGTGGAATTATTTACTAATGTTGTTGAGGTTCTTAAGTTTTATTTTTCTATTCCTATTTGGGCATAACTTGGTGTATGTGTAGCACTAGGAGTTAAGTCAACCTCTTACAACCACTTGATCTTGAGATGAAGAGAACTCTATAATCGAGTCGTAGGATGTAAGAATACTAATGTGGAAGGTCATTTTCAGAGCTTTCGGAAAATCCTACTAGCTTAGCTCCTCCTCTTTCGGGTATAATTAAGGAGATGATTGATCAAATTACTAATAAAGTACAATTAGAAGTATCTGCTGCTAATGTGAGGAGGTATGTGGATGACCGTCATATAGCTCAGGAGGCATAGTGAGATAGAGACAAGGAGTAAATCGTCAAGAAGAACTCGATGAAAATTGATATAGAGTTAGAAGGGGTAGCGCTCAAGTACTCCCAGCCTATCAATACTTTCCACCATATAAAGATCCTGAGGAGGACTTGGGATATGTTTATCCTACCAAGATAGGAGTTATTATTTCTCTTTCTTTGCTACAAGTGTGAAGTTTATATTATGAGTGCTATGATCCAGTTGTTGAATCTGAAAGGTGTGTTTGCGGGCGTGCCAACTTATGACGCAAATATGTATCTTATTATTAACTTTATTGGAATTTACACTCCATACACTATACCTGGGTAGATCAAATAGTGCTAAGACTTAGGTTGTTCCCTTTTTCTCTAATTAGTAGAGCTATATTATGCTAAGGTGAACTTCCTTGTTGGTCTATTACTACTTGGAACATGGTGTGGCGGAAATTTTTTGATAATTTCTTCCCTCCATCAGGAATTCTATAGTTGATGGACAAGATATATAATTACAAGAAGCTATGTTCATAATCAACCTATAAGGCATGGTTTCAATTAAAAAAAAAGTCAATGATGCCTAGTGATAAAATTATGGGAAATAACTTGCTTGAAAGTTTCTATAAAGCCCTTAACAAAAGTTTAAAAGCTATGGTAGATACAATTACAGGTGAAGCCTTCATGTTCCTGCTTTAAAAGGTAGCATCAAAGATATTTTATCAGATCTCTATCACCATAGAAGGGAAGAATAATCTATAGGTAGAGAGACACGCTGGCCCTTATACTATTAGGGCTTCCTATAAGCATAGAGTTGCAGATAACAAAGTGATGCAAGAGGTTTCTCAACTAAAGATTGAGGTTTGGTAACTGAAAAAGTAGTTTTCAATGATAGATTTTGAGAAAGTAAATGCAATGGTTGTGCAAGGTAGAGTTTCCATATCATATGATTCAGAAATGGTTGAATAGGTGAAATATCTAGATAGAGGGTCAGATAGTTTCTATTCTAAAATCTAATTGTATTCTCAAGACACATGGAACTTAAGGAAAGGAAACAAAATTCGGAACTACTATGGGGATAAACATAGGGTTTAAAGTATAGAGAGATGCTGACTGGAGATGTGAAGATGATTAGAAGGAAAAATGTTATGTATGTGCTCTACCGGGAAGCCATGACACTTAGTCAAGGATAGAGGTTATGTTGTCTAAGCTAGTAAAGGGTAAGGAAAGTTAGGAGAGTTGCCTTATGGAGATTAAGGTAGATATTTATGGTGTGACCCAAAAAATAGAATTGTATGCTACTTCAACTAAGAAATTATAGCATCAATTTGGACAGATGTCAACAACCTTGAATAAGTATCAATCAGGCATTCTTTCGAGTAGTACAATGCAGAATCCTAAGAACAACAGTCAGAATTTCTCCATCACTACTCGTAGTGGTAAGGCTACCATTAATCCTCCCATACCTATAGTAGATGATGTAAGGAATGATGTTGGTTGTGTAGATGTGATACCTGAAGTAGAACCTAAAAAGTTGGTTACTAATAGGGAGTCATCATAAGAATCTAGAGGCACTAATAAGAGGGTTGACAAGGATAAAGCAAAGAGAAAGGTGGCCGATCCTTTGTTGAAGACCATTCCACATCCTCCCCCACATTTTCCATAGAGATTAAAGATGAAAAAATGGGGAGGGACGTATAAAAATTAGTTTTGATGTTGATAGAACTGCCTTTTCATATTCATCTTGTAGAGTCATTGAAGCAGATGCATGTCTATTTTATGTTCGTGTAGGATTTGGTTACTATAAAACGAACTGTGGGTTCTGATCCCTGTGATAATGTTCATCATTAAAGTTTTGTTAGGTATCACCTAAGCTACACCTTTACTCCAAAGATGATAACGGTTGCTGTCAAATATAGTAACCCAACAATGTTTGGGGTCAAATCCCAAGGGAATACAGGGACTAGTAGATCTCAAATGATGTAATCACTGGGCTAAGATTTGAAAAATAAATCGGGGATTTGAATAAAATATTTAAAAAGGAGAAAACATCAACTTTTGTTGTAATTAGTATTGGTGAACACTCGGATTCTGATCCCCTAGTATCTCAATTCGAAAGGCTTATCATGCTTTGTTGAAAAAATCTGATACCTTTCATTCAGAATCTGATAAGTTATGTACAATGTATAGTATCTTCGATGAGAAGATGGATTTCACCCTTTCCTATTGATTCTAAAGATGTCGCCACCCTCCACTTAGTTGATTTGGCTGAGTTGATATCACCCAAAACTACACCTCAACTAGAAGTATAATGCGGTCAATTACTAATATAATAATCCAACAAGGCTGGGGTCGATCCCACTGGGAAAAAATGAGCAGTTACTTTCCTTGATGTGTTCCACGAGCAGTACATTAAATTAATTAGGGGGATTTTGTTATCAATTGCAAATAGTAACCAATTCTTGAGTGCTTTTGAGTTGTAATCAAACTGAGATTAAATTCTAGGCCTGTGTTCCCCCTGTCTTCTCAACTCTGTAAATATGTCATGATTAACGAAATTATTATATTATTTTAAATTCAAAGCCTGTAAGATAATTATAATTAACTGTTGCAAAAGCTAGAGGATAAATTTCACCTTTTTTACTTGTTTATCGTATCAGGCTGTTTCCTTGTTACCCATTACTATGGCCCCAGTTCCACATGTTAGGGTAAGATTAAGTGACAAAATGGAATGGTTGGTTATCACATATCAAATCACTGTGTTAATCTTCTTTCACTAATCGTAAGCTTCTCAGTTATAGAATGGATAAAAATATAGGTAATTTCAAGCGTTTATAGCTGCTATGAGTTTAATTTTTGTGAAGAAGAAATAAGATACATGTAAAAATATTAGAACAATTGACTCTCTAACTTCCTCTATGTAACTAATCTGCAAGGGTTCCCACAACCTAAGATAAGGAGATTAACTGCTCATGTATGTGCAAGAAACCATGTTTATCCATGAACACATAAAATCAATTTCACACGAATAAGATGAATAAACTCCAAAGCCTTTAATTAAATAAAAATCGAGAATTGTAAGAAATAATTTTTGTAATGAGTAGTAGTGCATAATATCAAATAAAATAATGTCACAATGCATACCAGATAAAAGATAAACCATATGATATTTTTAGTATCTCAAAGAAACATAAAAGTTCCATAAGAAATAGGAAAGGTAAAGTATAGTCAACAGTTGATATGACTCGATCTTCACTCATATTCTCAGCTTATGAGTCATACCCTGCCTTACCGTATCCATTCTAGTGTCTGATCTTTCAAATGCTTCAAATCTCTGTTTAGCAAATGACTTTCGTTTACTAGTTATACCTTAGTGTACAATTCATGTCCTTCATTTGTTTCCACCTAGGACTACAATCTTATAAGGTCTTGAACACTTGTTTGTATATTACATCCCTATAGGAGTCGTACTAAGACTTTTGACTCATATACTTTTGACTCTTCAAATCCTTAATGGTAGCTTAGATTTTGTTATGTTTACCACTTAAACATATGACTCATATCCTTCCTTACGGCTTAGATTCTTGAGTTGTATCTTCTTTATACTTAGCTTCTTATTTGTATTTTTGTTCTATTACTCATATGATTAAGCATATAAGTTGTATCAAATGCTTATGACTCAGGTGCTGACTCTTATACTGATCGAAGTTTGACTTTTTATTATATTTTTGTTCAAATACTATTGTAAACCTATTTTACCTGTAACTCATACCAAAGTGCATCACATCTAATAAAACACCGTAAGTTCATGTATAAATTCGTGATTTTAAGAGTCAAAAGTGTTATGTTTCGATGCCACATCAACACCCTTAACATAGAATTCTGCATATCCTCAGGCAAACAAAACCACATTACTATTTTCTAGTACAAAGTTGATGCTTAAACAGGAAGATCTCAAGCAAACCCATGGCAATGATTTTGAATTATATTTTAATCTCATTGTTCTCCTCTTAATTTTTAAACTTTTCAACAAAATTTTGCGTATAATGATTAAGCACATGCAGAAACACGAACGAATCCGACTATGTCATTTTATTAGTAATAGAAACTTGGGCATGGACATAATTTACATTCATTAAAAAGTCTAGAAACCTAGAAACATAGCTCATGTGCACTCACATTCAAAAAAATCCTATCAACTCTTCATGGATAGACTACTCTATTAAGGGATATGACAAATGACTCTCTCTCTCCCAAAGAAGTATCATCGATGTGCATAAAACACCATAGGATTAACCTTTTGCTCTTTTTATAAGATGTCAAAAAGTCATTGTAGGATCACTATATATCTTTATTTGACTTGTAGCATAGGCTTAGGGGTAGCGTGATATCCTTTAAGACTTATTTAGTGACTAAGCCTCCTGTACACTACGTTTTCCTAAGGGTCCTATACGTTTGACTTCTTTATTTCAACCCTTATATCTCCCTTTTTCTTTTACACATATTCCAGTTGGATCAGGTGTGGCATTCTAGAAATTTCTCTTATTTTTTTCTTTTGCTATACATTTCACATTTCTTTGTTTTCATTTAAACAAACCTACCCATTTTACAATTATTTTTCTTCTACTCATTATCTTAATACTTGTTTTTCTCTTATGCACCCCTATAAAAGCCACCCTCAACTTAGGAGATTTTCCAGAGTTGAGGCACACAGTGTCCATAGGTAGACCAGGTCCAAAATAGGTTCTTTGAAAGTTAAACAAGAATGATAGGTGTATCAATAAAAAATGGTCTATAAAGTCTCAAATATTTTGACCAACGAGATTTATTCCTTTTGTTAAGGCATTTTTTGGCTTATATGGACTCATGTAACAATGGCCTATGATCATCTAATACTTAACCACCATAGACATAGGAAAAAGCAAACAAACAAGTTCTAGATTCCAACACTACTGGGAACTTAGTAAACCTGACAAACACTAGCATAGAGCTACACTACCAGGTACTACTTATCCAATTATGCAATTGTTTCTTCCTGAACTATACTATTCCTAATCCTAATACCATTATCTGATACGTAACAGTTTCACACAAATATACAAATTATACACTTGAATAAAATTTTTGAAGGGATTCAACATTTTCTATATTTTCGATTCTTTTCAGCGTAATGTTAACACCACTTTTCACAATACCATTTCAACAATCAATAGTGTTTTATCCATCATAAAGTAAAAATCAAAATAGAATGAAAATTTTTTAATACGTTAGAAATTTTTCAAAATCCATCAATCATAATCAAAAAAAATAAAATTGTTGACATAGATTAGCTGATCTACTCCCTATCCCTATTGCCCGCATCAACCTGCAATTCATAACAGACTTTCAGTCTTAGCTATATCTGAAAATTTTCAAACTTCTCCCCAAAGTTTTTGGAATAGCACCCTAGAGTCATACCTAGGTACTCAAGGCGCCATACCAATAACATTAGAAAATGGGCGTTCAGGTTATCTCCCACTCTTATCAGCTACAGTCCAAACAATTGTGACTGTATCAACAATATTAGAGGGCACAACAACAGCCCCCTCAGTATCAGTAACTGAAGTTATCAACCCACCGGCTCCCATGGCCATTTCCTTGACTCACATCTCTTGATTAACCTTATCCTAGATGCTCTAGAGTATGGTTTTCTTCTCAGCTTCTTTAACATCCCTCGTCTTTCTCTTTCTCTCTTCTATGTTCACCTTACCAGGTACAACCATAGTATAAACCTAAATATTAGGCACCTCGACTATGGTAATCATAGTATGCACAACTGGCTTAGTAATAACTAACCTCTTATACAACTCAATGACCATTTCCTTTATCTTAACTATCTTGGCTCTAACATCAACAACATTTGGCATATGCCTAGTACCTAATTGTCGAGTAATCCTAAAAAAAATGTATATAGGAGCCCTTGGACTTACCTATCCTGTTCCTTCAAA